>NC_049169.1:134161288-134164883 GCF_009769625.2 Cygnus olor | reverse complement strand
GGGAAGGGAAGGGAAGGGAAGGGAAGGGAAGGGAAGGGAAGGGAAGGGAAGGGAAGGGAAAGGGAAGGAAGGGAAGGGAAGGGAAGGGAAGGGAAGGGAAGGGAAGGGAAGGGAAGGGAAGGGAAGGGAAGGGAAGGGAAGGGAAGGGAAGGGAAGGGAAGGGAAGGGAAGGGAGGGAAGGGAAGGGAAGGGAAGGGAAGGGAAGGGAAGGGAAGGGAAGGGAAGGGAAGGAAAAATAATCATAATAGTACTACTACTACTAATATGTATGAAACAAATGATGCACAATGCAATTGCTCGCCATCCATAATGGCTCGACAGGTCCATTATACTGGTTCCTACATAATATAGCACTAATGCAGAAAATAAGTATAGCGTGTAGGATTCAACTAGGGTAGAGCCTGGTGACAACAGTTGAGTCAGAGATCTTTTCAAAGCAGAAAAAAAAAACATGGTTTGTGAAACTACACAACGTGCCCCTTATATTCACAAAAATTAGAGTTAAAAACAATGTCTTACCAATAAAAACAACAAAACAAACAAATAAAAACAAGAAAGCAAGCAAATAAACAAACAAGCCTAATAACGGCCAAAGAAGCAAACTAAAGAATGCTGGGAGATAGAGAAGGACATTTCTAGCAGACAGTGAGCATGTTACAAGGTTTGGATTTTTGTATTGTCTTGATATTCCCAGGAAAACGCAAGTGATTTAACTTGCCCTGCTGAGACAAACCATTCCAAATTTAATGGATTCAGTACCTCTATTAGGTAGACTGGATTCCATCCTTCTGACTCATCCTCTATAATCCACTGGATGAACTTCATTAGTCATTTTTAGGGTGTCAGTGGAAGCTGAGATAGATAGTAGAAATTAAAGAGAACGTGTCTCTTGTTGATTCTTGGTTCTGCCTGAGGGGAACTGAAATCATATTTGCTACACTCTATAAGAATGCTTCAAACTTCAAGTTTCAAAAAGGCCAAATAATATTCTAGGCATAAAGTCTTTCTACAAAATGTGTTTTCCTACTCTGGCTCCAAACTGAACAAACAGGAATTCAAGAGGCATAAACCAGCAAAGCATACTCACTAAAGCCGGGAAAAAAAAAAAAAAAAGGAAAAAAAAAAGAAAAAAAAAGTTCTAAACTCAAATGTCTAATCCATTGGATTGCATTTCTATCTAGGATTTATAGGATTATAGAATAATTAGAATATAGAATATAGAATATAGAATATAGAATATAGAATATAGAATATAGAATATAGGATATAGAATAAGGGACCCACAAGGATAATCGAGTCCAACTCCTAATTTAAAGTACTTAAAACCCACTGATGACCATTTTTAACTGTGAAATAGACAGATTAGACATCACATCACTGTGGCTGGTACATTTTTGCCTAAAAAAAATTTTGGTTACAAGTAGACCCACCAACATAAGCCTCAAAGAGATTCTTAAAAAGTAATCAAAAGAGATGAAAAAGAAAATCAAAAAATCACCTCTAAAGCTATAAACAGAGGTGAATTTTGAGAATTTTTGAATGATTCCTGTATGATTTTGAAATAAAACATTATTTAAGATCCTGCCAGCCTATAATGTTTATCAAGGGTATCTCAATCTTTATTATAGCTGAATTATTTTTCTGTTTAGACTACATCTTTGCATTTTGGCAAGAGAACAATGATGTGTTCAGAGAATCATTACATCTCTGCACTAAAGACAGTGATTCTCTTTCCTTTACTTACTTACTTACTTATTTATTTATTGCAAGGACGAGTTATTTAAATTGTTATCTTTAGAATGGTCAATATCATATCTATGGATATTAATACTAATCATATAAATTTCTTCACTTTAGTAATATCATGGAGTCTTTACACATTCGGTACTTTATTCATTTCAAATTAAAAAATAAAAAATAAATCTAATTTTATATGTCTTCACGATCAAGTACAACATCTAAGGTGTCTATGTTCCCATTATAAGCTACAGAGTTCTAAAAAATACAGTCAATAAATTAGTCTGCCAGACATAGGCATTTACTTTAGTGAGAGCTGAGTGGCTCCCTTGACTTTACTGATAGGACCTAACTTATGTAAAAACCCACAGTGAAGACATCTGTATTACATTATTGGAATCTAAACCTGAGTCCTCCCTTCACTCAGTAGCACTAGGCTACTATTTTCTGTTACAGTGATTTTTATTTTTTCCCTATTAATATTTTTATAATATTATTATTCCCCTAATAATTTTTACTTGATATGGGATTAGTTCTTATAAAAGAAGTTTCACTCCATGAGAAACGTTACTTTATTCAAATACAGTAAAATAATTCAGCTTGAAAAATTATCTGTCATTGCCTAAAACAAAAGATCAACCAAGACATGAAGGAGCTATCTCATATATTTGTTCTCTTTACTTTCAGACTACTTCTTCTTTTTCTCATTTGAAGATAAATTTCAAATAGAAATTTGGCCACGTGTTATCAGGTGTAAGACACAAAGCAATATAATACTTAAGTATGAAAAGTAGAGCTTGAACTCAATCTTTAAAGGTATGGTAATTGAGGTATCACATTTCAGCATGCTCATGCCATTTATACGCTGTTGCTGTGCTCCTGTATATCATGTTGGCTGCTAACAATGTTGAAAAAGTTGTTCTTGCAGACAAGCACTAATGGTGCAGATGGTTGGCTTTGTCATATGTCCTGTACTTGTAAACAGAAATAAGAATGTCTTCTAAATCAGGAAATTTCAATAATTAATTAACTTGTTTTTTTACATATAGTAGCTGATAAGTATGCTGATACTTTTTTCCATTTCTCTTCCATTTGCTGACTGTCTTGGGAGTATCTTAGTATATTAAATACTTTGCATAGCAATGCTGTTTCTAGTTTGAAATATTTAAGGGACAGTGAAGCTGTAAATCTCATTGTTCTTGAAATTGAGCATAAGTCACTCACTTTCTCTACGACTGCCGTGCACTTACGTAACTTTCCTCCTGGAATTTTATGGGTGAAAAATAAATTGCTTTGCAACTGTGTATACATTTTAGTAAATAATATATATATATATTTTTTTTTTTGAAAAGCAAATTGTTGTGATTGTGGTCCACATAACTTCATTCTCTTGTAAAGTCCAGTCTTCTTGGTCTGTGTATGTGCTAGAATACATCATAACTCCTCACTTGTAGAAAGGAGATAGTATATTGGTAGAGTTTGGGTACAATCTGTAGTAAGTGAAGTCCATTTGAATTGAGGAAGATGTGATCAACAGTCAAGCATATTAAATCTCATGACACTATCACAGTAGCTTTTCCAGAATAAACTATTTTATGTATCTAAGTATTTTATAAAATGAAGCAATTAAAAATTTCAGTGAAAAGTAAAATCAGAGAAATTTCAGATGATTTCGTTACTGCTATACCCCATGAATTCTACTTTTATTTATTTGAAATATTGCCTTGCACTTGAAGAACAAAAGGTAAGGCAAAATGATGTCACCCTTACATGATTGTAAGTTGCTATTTTCCCAAGTAGCCCTATTTTATTATTATTATTTTTTTTTTTTTTTTCTGCTCTGGACCATTAGAAGATA